>NC_069502.1:65182212-65207212 GCF_027579735.1 Bombina bombina | reverse complement strand
AGTGTACTCACTCAAACATTCTCACAGAGTACATGCAGACATCTGAAACCTGACCCAGAGAGCATTACCAATAGACCTCCTCTCACATGTTCCGGTCAGGAATTTTTATGACACCTATCCTAAAGAGCCGACAGCAGCCTCATGTAAACAGTGAATCTTTTCTTGTATTATAGATTCACTGTTTACTGTTGCGGTCTCTGCTGCATGTTTCCTCTGTCAGATCCCTAGCCCAAACGAGCATTTGAGGGTTGCTGTAAAACTTTTGACTTGCTGTATCTAATAGCAACCCTCAAATGCTCCTTTGGGCTAGGGGTCTGACAGAGAGGAAACATGCAGCAGAGACCGCAACAGTAAACAGTGAATCTATAATACAAGAAAAGATTCACTGTTTACATGAGGCTGCTGTCGGCTCTTTAGGATAGGTGTCATAAAAATTCCTGACCGGAACATGTGAGAGGAGGTCTATTGGTAATGCTCTCTGGGTCAGATATCTGCGCAGAGTGCACAGCAAGTCCTGATGTGGTGTAGCTGGGGGCTGTAACCAGATTAATCCTGACACAAATGCTGTCGGCTCGTCTGCTATGTGAGAGAGGCGGGGTCACGTGACGTTGCGCGATGATGTCACCCCTGAATCGATTCTGATCTGCACTGCATCGATGCAGCATCGTTAACAGGCTGCATCGCGATGCATCGCAGAATCGATTATTTTAGGCACCCCTAAACTGCATGTTCTCTTGTGTCTGATGACCGCTGCTTGATAAATACTGACTGCATGTTCTCTTGTGTCTGATGACCGCTGCTTGATAAATACTGACTGCAGGTTCTCTTGTGTCTGATGACCGCTGCTTGATAAATACTGACTGCAGGTTCTCTTGTGTCTGATGACCACTGCTTGATAAATACTGACTGCATGTTCTCTTGTGTCTGATGACCGCTGCTTGATAAATACTGACTGCATGTTCTCTTGTGTCTGATGACCGCTGCTTGATAAATACTGACTGCAGGTTCTGTTGTGTCTGATCACCACTGCTTGATAAATACTGACTGCAGGTTCTCTTGTGTCTGATGACCGCTGCTTGATAAATACTGACTGCATGTTCTCTTATGTCTGATGACCGCTGCTTGATAAATACTAACTGTAGGTTCTCTTGTGTCTGATGACTGCTGCTTGATAAATACTGACTGCAGGTTCTCTTGTGTCTGATGACTGCTGCCTGATAAATACTGACTGCAGGTTCTCTTGTGTCTGATGACCGTTGCTTGATAAATACTGACTGCATGTTCTCTTATGTCTGATGACCGCTGCTTGATAAATACTGACTGTAGGTTCTCTTGTGTCTGATGACTGCTGCCTGATAAATACTGACTGCAGGTTCTCTTGTGTCTGATGACCGCTGCTTGATAATTACTGACTGCAGGTTCTCTTGTGTCTGATGACCGCTGCTTGATAAATACTGACTGCAGGTTCTGTTGTGTCTGATGACCACTGCTTGATAAATACTGACTGCAGGTTCTCTTGTGTCTGATGACTGCTGCTTGATAAATACTGACTGCAGGTTCACTTGTGTCTGATGACCGCAGCTTGTTAAATACTGACTGTAGGTTCTCTTGTGTCTGATGACCGCTGCTTGATAAATACTGACTGCAGGTTCTCTTGTGTCTGATGACCACTGCTTGATAAATACTGACTGCAGGTTCTCTTGTGTCTGATGACCGCTGCTTGATAAATACTGACTGCATGTTCTCTTATGTCTGATGACCGCTGCTTGATAAATACTGACTGCAGGTTCTCTTGTGTCTGATGACCGTGCTTGATAAATACTTACTGCAAGTTCTCTTGTGTCTGATGACCACTGCTTGATAAATACTGACTGCATGTTCTCTTGTGTCTGATGACCGCTGCTTGATAAATACTGACTGCAGGTTCTCTTGTGTCTGATGACCGCTGCTTGATAAATACTGACTGCAGGTTATCTTGTGTCTGATGACCGCTGCTTGATAAATACTGACTGCATGTTCTCTTGTGTCTGATGACAGCTGCTTGATAAATACTGACTGCATGTTCTCTTGTGTCTGATGACAGCTGCTTGATAAATACTAACTGCATGTTCTCTTGTGTCTGATGACCGCTGCTTGATAAATACTGACTGCAGGTTCTCTTGTGTCTGATGACCGCTGCTTGATAAATACTGACTGCAGGTTCTCTTGTGTCTGATGACCGCTGCTTGATAAATACTGACTGCAGGTTCTCTTGTGTCTGATGACCACTGCTTGATAAATACTGACTGCATGTTCCCTTGTGTCTGATGACCGCTGCTTGATAAATACTGACTGCAGGTTCTCTTGTGTCTGATGACCGCTGCTTGATAAATACAGACTGCATGTTCTCTTGTGTCTGATGACCGTTGCTTGATAAATACTGACTGCATGTTCTCTTGTGTCTGATGACTGCTGCTTGATAAATACTGACTGCATGTTCTCTTGTGTCTGATGACCACTGCTTGATAAATACTGACTGCAGGTTCTCTTGTGTCTGATGACCGCTGCTTGATAAATACTGACTGCAGGTTCTCTTGTGTCTGATGACCGCTGCTTGATAAATACTGACTGCAGGTTCTCTTGTGTCTGATGACCACTGCTTGATAAATACTGACTGCATGTTCCCTTGTGTCTGATGACCGCTGCTTGATAAATACTGACTGCAGGTTCTCTTGTGTCTGATGACCGCTGCTTGATAAATACAGACTGCATGTTCTCTTGTGTCTGATGACCGTTGCTTGATAAATACTGACTGCATGTTCTCTTGTGTCTGATGACTGCTGCTTGATAAATACTGACTGCATGTTCTCTTGTGTCTGATGACCGCTGCTTGATAAATACTGACTGCAGGTTCTCTTGTGTCTGATGACCGCTGCTTGATAAATACTGACTGCATGTTCTCTTGTGTCTGATGACCACTGCTTGATAAATACTGACTGCAGGTTCTCTTGTGTCTGATGACCGCTGCTTGATAAATACTGACTGCAGGTTCTCTTGTGTCTGATGACCGCTGCTTGATAAATACTGACTGCAGGTTCTCTTGTGTCTGATGACCACTGCTTGATAAATACTGACTGCAGGTTCTCTTGTGAACCTGCAGTCGTAGGCAGGCGAAGAGCTTGATAAATCGAGCCCTAAGCAGCAACCCCCCCCCCCCCCCCCGATGCATACTGTAATACCCTCAAAGGCTCAGATGGGACAAGCTTGGATTGCCTGTGTTTAAATAACCATTTGAATGCATTTTATTACATTCACAGTGATTGAAATGTGAAAGACTCATATTAAAGAGACATTTCAGCAGAAAAAACCCTGCTCCTCTAAAGGGGTTAAATTAATGTTTAAAGGTATGCACCCATAAGTGTTCTAGTGCTTCTTAAAGGGTCATAAACCCAAATATTTCCTTTTGTGATTCAGACAGAGCATACAATTTTATAAACATTTCCAATTTACTTATATTATCAAATTCATTCTCATGGTATTCTTTGTTGAAGAGATACCTAGTTAGGCATCTGGTGCACTACATTGCAGGAAATAGTGCTGCCCTCTAGTGCTCTTGCAAATGGATAACATTCTTGTAAAACTGCTGCCATATAGTGCTCCGAAAATGTGCAGGCTCCTAAGCATACGTCCCTGCTTTTCAACAAAAGATACCTTGGGAACGAAACATTGATAATAGAAGTAAATTAGAAAGCTGCTCTATCTGAACCACAAAAGAACATTTTGGAGACTCATATGCCCAGTGATTGGAGCCTATTCACTTGGCTTTCCAGTTCTATCCTTGTCTGTAATGACAGATATGTAACCTCTATACACATTGCCATAAATATGTTAAACATTAAGTGGTCTTAGTAAATGTCCCTTTAATTCATCATTCAATCTGCCTGCATATTATTACAAATATAACAAAAGTAATTTACAACAATGTGCACTTGTTATTAAAGGATATAGTATTTTAGACTGGTTTCTGTTGTTGAGTTTATCCTGGGAAAATGTCCCTTTAAGGAAATGTTCCTTTAACACCTTCACCTTTTTCACACCAGAATTCTCAAAATGAAGGGAGAGAGGAACAAACAATAGTGAAGTTCTGTGATTAAAAGATATATGTGAATACTATAGGACCATACTCACACACTTGAGAGCTAATGGCTGAGCTCTCCGTTGTATTTGCTCAGTATTATGCCACTCCTCTGGCAGGTTAGATAACAGGAGACCGCAGGATCCAGGTAAATATTTAAAACATATATAAAAACATCAGATATAGGACATTGCATATGCACCCTGGCGTTAATGGACAAGCAACAGTACAGGTGTATGATCGACAGCTGAATGAATGCCGTGGCAACTCATCGTTCCCAGCTGATCTTGGATCAGAGTTCAGTTGCATCCAGAGGGTCCCGCCTTACGTGATGTGCCCTAAATGATGATGAGCTCCAACGCACGTTTCCCCCACAAGGACTTATCAAGGAGACTCCTCCCACAGACCCACACAGTTATATTAATATACTTTTTACCTCTGTGATTACCTTCTATCTAAGCCTCTGAAGACTGCCCCCTCATTTCAGTTCTTTTGACTGACTTGTATTTTAGCCAATCAGTGCTGACTCCTAGTTAACTCCATAGGCGTAAGCACAATGTTATCTATATGGCACGCATGAACTAGCACTGCATAGTTGTAAAAATCTGTAAAAATACAACAGATAAGAGGCAGCCTTAAAGGGCTTAAAAATTAGCATACTGTATGAGCCTATAGTTTAGCTTTTAACAAAGAATACCAAGAGAGCAACGCAGATTTGATGATAAATGCAAATGGGAAAGGTTTTAAAATTGCATGCCCTATGTGAATCATGAAAGTTTAATTTTTACTAGACTGTCATTTCTGAGCACAATCTGCATAGCTCAGCATACTGTACTGGGGTTTAAATCAATATGTCTGAGCACAATCTGCATGACTCAGCATACTGTACTGGGGTTTAAATCAATGTGTCTGAGCACAATCTGCATGACTCAGCATACTGTACTGGGGTTTAAATCAATGTGTCTGAGCATAATCTGCATAGCTCAGCATACTGTACTGGGGTTTAAATCAATGTGTCTGAGCATAATCTGCATAGCTCAGCATACTGTACTGGGGTTTAAATCAATATGTCTGAGCACAATCTGCATAGCTCAGCATACTGTACTAGGGTTTAAATCAATATGTCTGAGCACAATCTGCATAGCTCAGCATACTGTACTGGGGTTTAAATCAATGTGTCTGAGCACAATCTGCATAGCTCAGCATACTGTACTGGGGTTTAAATCAATATGTCTGAGCACAATCTGCATAGCTCAGCATACTGTACTGGGGTTTAAATCAATATGTCTGAGCACAATCTGCATGACTCAGCATACTGTACTGGGGTTTAAATCAATGTGTCTGAGCATAATCTGCATAGCTCAGCATACTGTACTGGGGTTTAAATCAATGTGTCTGAGCATAATCTGCATAGCTCAGCATACTGTACTGGGGTTTAAATCAATATGTCTGAGCACAATCTGCATAGCTCAGCATACTGTACTAGGGTTTAAATCAATGTGTCTGAGGACAATCTGCATAGCTCAGCATACTGTACTGGGGTTTAAATCAATGTGTCTGAGCACAATCTGCATAGCTCAGCATACTGTACTGGGGTTTAAATCAATGTGTCTGAGCACAATCTGCATAGCTCAGCATACTGTACTGGGGTTTAAATCAATGTGTCTGAGCACAATCTGCATAGCTCAGCATGCTGACCTGGGGTTTAAATCAATGTGTCTGAGCACAATCTGCATAGCTCAGCATACTGTACTGGGGTTTAAATCAATGTGTCTGAGTACAATCTGCATAGCTCAGCATACTGTACTGGGGTTTAAATCAATGTGTCTGAGCACAATCTGCATAGCTCAGCATGCTGACCTGGGGTTTAAATCAATGTGTCTGAGCACAATCTGCATAGCTCAGCATACTGTACTGGGGTTTAAATCAATGTGTCTGAGCACAATCTGCATAGCTCAGCATACTGTACTGGGGTTTAAATCAATGTGTCTGAGCACAATCTGCATAGCTCAGCATGCTGACCTGGGGTTTAAATCAATGTGTCTGAGCACAATCTGCATAGCTCAGCATACTGTACTGGGGTTTAAATCAATGTGTCTGAGGACAATCTGCATAGCTCAGCATGCTGACCTGGGGTTTAAATCAATGTGTCTGAGCACAATCTGCATAGCTCAGCATGCTGACCTGGGGTTTAAATCAATATGTCTGAGCACAATCTGCATAGCTCAGCATACTGTACTGGGGTTTAAATCAATGTGTCTGAGCACAATCTGCATAGCTCAGCATACTGTACTGGGGTTTAAATCAATATGTCTGAGCACAATCTGCATAGCTCAGCATACGGTACTGGGGTTTAAATCAATGTGTCTGAGCACAATCTGCATAGCTCAGCATGCTGACCTGGGGTTTAAATCAATGTGTCTGAGCACAATCTGCATAGCTCAGCATACTGTACTGGGGTTTAAATCAATGTGTCTGAGCACAATCTGCATAGCTCAGCATACTGTACTGGGGTTTAAATCAATGTGTCTGAGCACAATCTGCATAGCTCAGCATACTGTACTGGGGTTTAAATCAATGTGTCTGAGCACAATCTGCATAGCTCAGCATGCTGACCTGGGGTTTAAATCAATATGTCTGAGCACAATCTGCATAGCTCAGCATACTGTACTGGGGTTTAAATCAATATGTCTGAGGACAATCTGCATGACTCAGCATGCTGACCTGGGGTTTAAATCAATGTGTCTGAGCACAATCTGCATAGCTCAGCATACTGTACTGGGGTTTAAATCAATGTGTCTGAGCATAATCTGCATAGCTCAGCATACTGTACTGGGGTTTAAATCAATGTGTCTGAGGACAATCTGCATAGCTCAGCATACTGTACTGGGGTTTAAATCAATGTGTCTGAGCACAATCTGCATGACTCAGCATACTGTACTGGGGTTTAAATCAATGTGTCTGAGCACAATCTGCATAGCTCAGCATACTGTACTGGGGTTTAAATCAATGTGTCTGAGGACAATCTGCATAGCTCAGCATACTGTACTGGGGTTTAAATCAATGTGTCTGAGGACAATCTGCATGACTCAGCATGCTGACCTGAAGTTCTCCTTAATGCATCTGACGTCAAGGAAACTGAGTAGATGAGTCAGCAGCTTGTGATATTTTGCAAGTGCGCAATATAGATTCACTAACAATTGATTTGGTTACCAAATAAGGATAATGTCCAACTATTATCCTGTTATCCTCAACACCATTTGTAGCAATCTCTTGTGCTTTTGTGAATTTTATTTCTGATTATTTAGGTATTCTTTCCCTGTAGTTTAAAGGGACAATTTGCATGTCATTTTATCACTAGCGCTGCTGCAATGCTATGTGATTTAACCCCCGCACGGGATCCGATCAGCATGAACCAGCTGCATGACTGCACTGCTGAATTAGAACATGTCATTTATATATATATATATATATAGATATATATATATATATATATATATATATATATATATATATATATATATATATATATATATATATATATATGTCTATATCACATTTATTTAAGATTGTGAGCCCGTCGGAATCGGTGAAGATGTGGTCTAGTCTGGTATAGCTGTTGTGAGGATGAGAGTAAAATGAATAATCCCTGAATAGTGGGTGGAGCGTTCTCCATGTATCGTGTAATGTTAGTCCATGGAGGGTAGATTTGATCGATTTAAGTGAAGTGTTAAGTAAGTTTGATGTTCCTATAGAATAGTCCAGTGAGGGGTCTAGGGTGAGGTTAAAGTCCCCTGAAAGAAATAAAATTCCCCTTGACTGGTCAAAAATTAGGTTTGCTATTAAGGAGTGTGATGTAGTGACCGTAGAGAGTCCCTGATAATAGGATATATCTTCCCTCTGGATCTTTTTCAGTGTGAGTAATTTGGGGGAGGTTTTTATGTAAGAGTATCCCTACTCCAGCTTTCTTATTCGGGCCAGCTGCAAAGAGTGCTGTGGAGTAAAGGGTATTATACCATTTTGGTTCTTTCCCTATCTGGAAATGAGTTTCTTGTATCATCAAAATGTTACTGTGTAACTTTTTCAATTCTCGAAACGCAATTGAGCATTTGCCCAGGGTCTTAAGGCCTTTCGCATTGATTGTGGTTAATTAGATGGAGTGTTCTTGCCATCTGCTGGATTTGGAAAACATTTTCTGAGTTAGGAATTGGGGGAGAGACGGGGGGAGGAGATAAAAAAAAAAAGAAAAGTTAGGATTTAAAGAGACAGTAGGAAAAATATACAGAAGAGGAGCAAAAGGTTAAAAGGTTGAAGGTTAAATGAGAGCAGTTTATAAAAATCAATAAACACTACAATTTAAACAAATCAACACAAATGTAGTATAATCTGTTGTAGTATATAACTAGTAGAAGTAGTATATCCATTTTAGGCTATGATAATAAGAGTTTTAAATAGAATAATATCAGGTTGGTTTAGGTTGGTAAGGTAGGGAGCGAAGGGGGGGGAGAGGGGGAAGGAAAGGGAGTGGCGGGTGGAGGGGGGGGTGTTTGAGGTGGAGAGGCGTAAACGCCCAAAGACCTCTAAAGGGTCACCCTGCGAACTAAGAAGCTTTGAAGCTAGAGGTTCTTTAGAAGTGATAAACTTGTCAGCCACTTTGTGACGACCAGCAATTAGAAATACCTTTTGTAAAAGATCTCGTTAGGTGGTATAACTGCACCTGCTTCCTTGGGAGCATTAACTAATGTTAGAAAAACATGGAGTGAGGTAATCATAACACATTTCAAAACTTTTCTTCATAAAAAATTTAACTAGTAAAAACCTCACCCAGGGGTAAACAAAGTATAACTGTAACCCAGTTGGGTCATATAAGGCATTAACATTGACATATAATACTTAAAGGATACCAGGTACAACTATTCAGTCCTAGTTACAGTAACTTACAGATGAGTTTGCAGATTCAGCTTTCTTCTGCTTGTAACAGATTAGAGGATGGAGTTTGAGTGGTTTCTTCTCTGTTGTTGTGGCTTGTAGTTGTTTACTCATCTTCCTGTACCTCACAACTGCCACAACCTGGCCTAAGTATTGCATTTTTTCCATTGTGGGAGATGATTATGGATACAGGAAATCCCCAACGATACTGGATCTTTTTTTCCTGAGATATGTGGTAACATGAGAAAATACTGGGTGTTTTGCCCTAGCACATCTCAGCAGTTCTTCTTTATCTTTATAACTTAGGAATTTAACAATTATATCCCTTGGTGGAGCTTTGGCCTGAGGGCCCTGTGAGCCCTTTCTTTTGGAATATCTTGTGAAGTAGAAGTTCCTTTTAAGACCCTAAATAGAGCCTGGAGGTAACCTTCAATCGCCGGTGGATCTCAGAGATACCTCTTATTCTCAGGTTGTTTCTTCGGCGACGGTTGTCCAGGTCCTCCATCTTCTCTGATAAAAAATGGAGTTTGTCTGCCTGAGTCTGTAATTCTGATGTGGTATTTTGGATTAAAGCAGAGTTTATTTCCTTTTGTTGTTCGAGCGACAGGACTCTGTGGTCCAATGCACTCAAATCTTTGCGGAGATCGCAAACAGATTTCTCATTTCCTGTAGAAAACCTTGTATGTCCTCCTTGGATGATAAGTGCTGTAATGTCATTTTTAGTTAAGTAAGGAGCATTGGGGGTGTCCGTCTGCTGGACTTGTACACAGGCGTTTAATTGTTTACCTGCCATTTCACTTGTAGTATTGTCTGTTTGCAATTCTATTGGTTTAAGATAGTGGCTGAGTGGTTTAGAGCTGTTACTTTTTTACACTTTGCTCTGTCTCTTACAAGGCATCACATTTATGTTAAGTGCCTGAGGATATGTAAGAAACAACTGCTTATTTATGCAGCCTGGGGTAGGATGTGAGTTTTTTCCTTTTATAAGAAGGAGAAGTGAGAAAAGAACCAGAAGAGGCCTAGCAGACCCTTTTATGTCAGTATGCTGAATCGCCCAGCTATGGTGGTACCTCTGGCAAAGTGATCTTTAATCAATTAGAGGGATATTCTATCGGAGCCCCAGGAGAGTTAATAGAGGCCCCCAAAACCTATATGTGTTATTTTATGAGCAGAGGGTGGCGAGGGATTATCTCTCTTTTGGATTGTATACCCTCTGCATTATGCCGTGTTGTTGTTTGCTATGCTGTGGGGGATAAATCAGAGTTATTCAGGGGGAAGTTAAATACTTGTGGTGACTTGCAGGGTGTTTACTTTTGTGCTGTGTACTTCTTTCTTTTTTTTTTTTTATGTTTATGTTCTTACCCCCAACTTGCCCCTGTTAGGATGTGTCTCTGGAGGAATCGTTTCTAAGTTTGGTGCCATCTTCTTTGATTTACAGGCCCCTCCTTAATGGCGCCTGCCTTCTCCTCTAATGAGCGCTCCATTCTGAGAGGTCTTGCCGACAGGTCCACGGGGAGCTAATGTTCTCTCCTTTGTCTCGCAGGTAAGGTTTTGTGGTGTCTCCCTAGCTTAGAGAGTGAACCTTGCCTTGTTGAAGTTTGCGCTGTGTTAGGAGGCGCCGTCTGTAAGCAGTCCTATTGTCCGGTTGAGGTGTGCTGTGGGAAAAGACTTCTGGGACCCCTCAGCTGGTCTAGGTGTTAGTTGAAGGTAATCTGCCCAGATTGGGATGAGGAGTAGGGAAATATATCCAACCTAGCTGTATTTAGCCTGTACGGGTATGAGGAGTCCTTCTAAAGAGCGCCATCTCCCTGCGTGGCCAGACTCCGCCCCCCCACCTCTTTAATTTTTAAACAAAAAATCCTTTAACTATGTGTTTAACTCCTACAAAAGGATTAAGCATGTACTTGCACCCCTGAAGCCCCCCATTCTGCTCCAGATGAAGATATGATCAGTGACTGGAGCAGACATGTATATCTACTTCTCATTTGCTCACCAGCTGTATCATCATATGGAATGGACAAGAAGCAAAAACTTTAAAGGGACATAGTAGTGCTAAACCTATATGCTCTCATTTGTTTGAACATGTCATTTAAGCATTATCGACCCTACAAGTCTTTGTGTTTAACTCCCCCCACCAAAGGGGTGAAACACATAGGTAAAGTACTACTTGGGATCCACAGAGCACTGCTGTTCCCTAGTAAACAAGACCGCTGAGACAATTAACCCCTTTGCACAGGTAAACAATACTAAAATAAATACATTTGTATAAAAATAAAATGTTCTATCAAATTATAGCATTTATTTGTTATAGGCTGTCTCTTCACAAACAAGTCTTTCCATATAAGATTTGTTTGTAAGAACCAAAATGCTACTGGACTGGGAGTTTCCACTAGTCCTAGACTAGTAAGAAATTACAGTGGATAAGTAAGAAACTAAAGGGGCAATAAAGTTGTATATTATATATTGTTACAAAAGATCTGCCATGCATATAGTTTTTAGCTCACTCAAATACCCTCTAGATTATATTAAATAAAGCGACTGCAGTGCGCGCGTGCGCAGTGAAGGCTATTAGCCTCTATAAATTATGATTATGGGCCATATATTTCCTCGACCCGTTGCTTAATTTACATCAGCTGTTTGGAGGAGGTTGGGCCTCTTGGACATGCGCATTGAGCGCCACACCCCTCCAGCAGCTGAGTCACGTGACCTAAAGTGACGAGGTATACACATTCCTATGCGGTATACCATTTTCTTTAGAACACGGTCACCGGTTATCTTAGCCCCACCCACCAGTCAGTCTAAAAACCTGAAGCCAATCACAGGGGCGCAGTGTGCTAGAGCTTAGCCCCTTTTCATTGCTGGTGATCTGGCTTTGGGTAAGGAAGCACCAGCACATAATATTGCCTGTGCGCAGGAGGGGCAGTGGTGTTAGTAGCAGGGTGGCCATGCAGTATGTAGGAGCTGTGCTGCATTGTTGCCACTGCTGTGGCCTTTCATAAATTGCAGGTAGCATGAAAAGGCATAGGGGGGCTCTGGTTCTGGACCTCATTTAGGATAGTAGCAGTATCAGCTCCTTTTCCCATCACAGAGGGCATGTTAGAGGTAGGTTAAAAAGGACAGCGTGCCAAGAAAGTGGAGCACTTTTTTCTCATCCTAAGACTTAAATGTATATATTTGCTTTTGTATATACATCTTGATCTTGTATGTCTGTATGTGTGTGTATGTGTGCATGTATGTGTGAGAGAGTGTGTGTGTGTGTGTATGTCTCTGTGTGTGTGTATGTGTGCATGTATGTGTGAGAGAGTGTGTGTGTATGTCTCTGTGTGTGTGTTAGTACTTGTGCACAAATGTGTGAGAGAGAGAGTGTGTGTGTATGTATGTGTGAGAGAGAGAGTGTGTGCATGTGTATGTGTGAGAGAGAGAGTGTGTGTAAGTGTGAGAGGGAGTGTGTGTGTGTGTGTGTGTGTGTATGTCTGTATGTGTGTGTATGTGTGCATGTATGTGTGAGAGAGAGAGTGTGTGTATGTGTGAGAGTGTGCGTGTCTGTGTGTGAGAGAGAGTGTGCGTGTCTGTATGTGTGTGTATGTGTGCATGTATGTGTGAGAGTGTGTGTATGTGTGAGAGAGAGAGTGTGTGTGTGAGAGAGAGTGTGCGTGTGTGTATACGTGTGCATGTATGTGTGAGAGAGTGTGTGTATGTGAGAGAGTGTATGTATGTGTAAGAGAGAGAGTGTGTTAGTGTGAGAGAGTGTGTGTTTGTGTGAGAGAGTGTGTGTGTGTGTGTGTGAGAGAGAGTGTGTGTATGCATACCCCCCAACTGTTCCGATTTTAGGGGTCTGTCCCGCTGTCCCGGGTTGCTAGCCATCTGTCCCACATTGCCCCATGCATTCAAAAAAATGTTTTTTTATTTTTTTTAAATTCTATTGGGCACATACTCAGAAGCAGCTGGCTTTTCTCTCCCAGGTTTAGATACCTGTTAGATTCCTTGTGGAAAAGTAATGGTGTGTGGGATAAGCAGGAGTAGGAAGGCTGTATACACTCTGACCACGGGTAATGGTGACCTCTCTAACCTACCTCTGGTAGTGATGATGTCTAACCCCTAGTGATAATACTAGCATGCCTTCATTTTTATACGATGAGCAGTGCTAACACCAGGGTAACGAACAGTTGCAACCTCAGACTGCCAGCTAATGTGCTTGCCAACCCCAGGACCCCATACTATGAATTACAGATACCCATATATGATGTAGTGTGTGTGTCTATCTGTATATATGTGTGTGTATCTGCATGTATAAGTGTATGCTGTGTAGTGTGTGTGTGTGTATCTGCATGTATAAGTGTATGCTATGTAGTGTGTGTGTGTATCTGTATGTGTAAGTGTATGCTATGTAGTGTGTGTGTATCTGTATGTATAAGTGTGTATCTGCATGTATAAGTGTAAGCTATATAGTGTGTGTATCTGTATGTGTAAGTGTATGCTATGTAGTGTGTGTGTGTGTGTGTGTGTGTGTGCGTATCTGCATGTATAAGTGTATGCTATGTAGTGTGTGTGTGTGTATCTGTATATATAAGTGTAAGCTATGTAGTATGTGTGTATCTGCCTGTATAAGTGTATGATATGTAGTGTGTGTCTGCATGTGTAAGTGTATGCAATGTAGTGTGTATGTATCTGCATGTATAAGTGTATGCTGTGTAGTATGTGTGTGTGTATCTGTATGTATAAGTGTGTATCTGCCTGTATAAGTGTATGCTGTGTAGTGTGTGTGTGTATCTGTATGTATAAGTGTGTGTGTATATCTGCATGTATAGGTGTATGCTGTGTAGTGTGTATATGTATGTATAAGTGTAAGCTATTTAGTGTGTGTGTATCTGCATGTGTACGTGTATGCTATGTAGTGTGTTACTGTGCATTATTGCTAACTTTAAAGGCCAGAATCTAAAATATTAATGAGGAAAGCAGTTTTAAAGAATCTATTATTAAATGTCCAATTAAGATAAAAACATTTAGCACTGTCTAGGCAAAGGTTAATTAAATACAGAGCTCACACAGCTATACCAGTGGTTTGAGCTTGTTTGATTTGCTGCCTAAGAGTATTAAAATATATGACTTTATTTAGAATTTTATTTATATTACTTTGGTCTTATGATTTTTAAGCTCTGCCCCCGCTCCTGCCCACCACATTTCAAATTTGTGTGTCCCTCTTTTGAATTTTGAAATGTTGGGAGGTATGTGTGTGTGTGAGAGAGAGAGTGTGTGTGTATGTGTAAGAGAGAAAGTGTGTGTTTGTGTGAGAGAGTGTGTGTGTGTGTGTATGTGTGTGTGCGAGAGAGAGTGTGTGTGTGTGTGTGTATGCATGCATGTGTGAGAGTGAAAGTGTGTGTATGTGTGAGAGTGTGTGTGTATGTTTGTGTGTGTAGGTGTGAGAGAGAGTCTGTGTGTATGTGTGCTAGAGAGTGTGCGTGTGTGTATGTCTGTGTGTGTATGTGCATGTATGTGTGAGAGAGTGTGTGTATGTCTGTATGTGTGTGTACGTGTGCATGTATATGTGTGAGAGAGAGTGTGTATGTGTGAGAGAGAGTGCGTGTGTGCGTGTATGCGTGAGAGTGTGCATGAAAGACAGTGTGTATGAAAGACAGTGTGTGTATGTGTGAGAGAGAGAGAGTGTGTGTGTGCGTGCATGTGTGTGTGAGAGAGAGATAGAGAGAGTGAGATAGTGTGTATACTTTATACTAAATTTGGGGGGTTGCTTTGCTGTTATTTGACTGGGTCTATTTTTGGTCCCTGTCTGGCCCTGGCAGCGATCAATTAAGAACGGATATAAATGATCCCCTGAACTGATCAAGCAATCCCTGTGCAGCATGTATTGCAGTCATAGCTATGAGTTCCATAGAATGCTCTCCAACATACTCTGGAAAGGGGGATATTTTTTAGATTAAAATTAAAAGAAAAAAGACAAATTTAATAATAAAAGTGAATTGTAATTTTTTTTTCACTGTACGTAATTAAAGATTCTATTGAAAAATGACATTTTTAATTAAATGTCCCTTTAAGTTTTTTCCCTTTATTTAACTATAGGGATTTGCTATGTCATTCTTGAGCAATAAACCTGCACTGCATTTATTGCAGTATTTGTAACCATCATGTGATCAGTGTATATTAAACCATTCTAGTTGATTAGTATGAATGTATATAAAGCAGACGTCTACTAATTGGATAGAATAGGCAAATGTCGCGTGTCTACCTGTTCTTTAGTCTACATCAGAGATTGTGAAACCTGTCCTTGGGCCTCCCTAAAAGGCAAGGCTTTAAAAATGAATCTATTTCAATTCAGAACTGAAAAAAGCATACAAATAATTGAAATCACGTTAATTCATGGTTGTCATTTTGAACCATGTTATGATTAAAAGTTAACTTTTATTAGAATATTTGGTAAAAGAACAGAAGGAAAACAAGTCAGGCATCAATTTCCCAATACAATTGGTCGTCCTGGAGGAATTTTAAAATTTTTGTGAACTTTTGGAAACCAATACAGTGTGGCTGTAATTACTCCTGTATCTGATTCCAAATGTTCACAAAAATTGTATCATGAAATGGATGGCTGACTGAGTAAATATGTGGACAAAAGACTGAGAAAATGTATACAACAGTTATCCTACAATGTCAGAGACACTTAAAAAGAGAAATATGGTTGGTGACAGCTGACGTAGTATCCCTTTACACAAGCATTGAACACTTACTTGGGATTCATGCAGTAAAATATTATCTCAGCATGGACATCACTGAATCCAGAGAACGTAATTAATTAATCTTGGAATTACTTTAATTTGTTTAAAATCACAACTATTTTGTATTCAATGAACAATATTTTCTGCAAATCAGAGGCAAAGCGATGGGCACAGCATGAGCCTCTACTTATGCCAATCTCTTCCTTGGTTGGTGGGAAAAATAAGTTTTTTTAGATGGAAATGCACAATACTTTGACCAGATTCCACTTTGGATTCACTATATTGATGACATTTTATTTATTTGGGAAGGTTCAGAAACTGAATTAAGAGCATTTTTGACTAAACTAAGCTCCAACAAACTCAATATCAGATTAACATATGATTTCAGTTTATCAGAAGTAAATTTCTTGAACCTACGGATCAAAAAAAGATCAATTTGGCAATTTACAACCAGATTTATAATGTAAAAGCATAGCCACCAACTCAATTTTACATCGTTCTAGTGCACATCCATCCAGCACATTGAGATCCCTGCCAACTGATGAATTCCTACAGTTCAGACGCAATTGTTCATCAATGGACACGTTTAGATTAGAGCTTTTGAACTTGAATCCAGACTCAAGAAAAGAGGATACAAAAAGTAAAGTCTCAAAAGAGCCGATTACTGCAACTCTGTCCTCTCTGGTCTCCCCAGCTGCTGCCTAGCTCCTTTACAATCCATAATGAATGCCTCTGCCAGACTCATCTTCCTTACACGTTGCTCTTCATCTGCTGCACCTCTCTGCCAATCCCTTCACTGGCTTTCTCTTGCCTCCAGGACTTAACACATAATCACTTTGACATACAAAGGCCTCAACTGCACTGCTCCCCCGTATATCTCATATCTTGTCTCCAGATACTCTCCCTCCCGTCCCCTTCGCTCTGCTCATGACCTCCTACCCTCCTCCTCTCTTGTTACCTCCTCACACTCCCGCTTACAGGACTTCTCCAGACTGGCTCCCATCTTGTGGAACTCTCTGACTCGCTTCACAAGACTTTCCCCTAGTTTTGAAAGCTTCAAGCGTTCCCTAAAGACTCTACTGTTCAGCGATGCATACAACCTACACTAAACTTTCTTTATACCGTTTCCTCTCCTCCATTGCTATCCCCTTGAACCCCCTTAGCATGTAAGCCTAAGAGCCATGCTGTTTGCAGATCACCTTCTTCTTTAGAGCTGACTACAACAGTGCGACTCTTGGCAGGGCCCTCTACCCGTCTGATATCTATAAATGTTTCCTTGTATTCCCCCTATGTTTATAGCACTGCGGAATCTGTTGGCGCTCTACAAATAACTGATAATAATAATAATAATACATTGGTATCACGATTTGATAAATAATATTATATTTGAATACCACAATTTGATTGACAGTCCTATAAACCAATCATAGGTACCAATCACTTTCACATTCGTTCACCCCTTCATTTTCACTAATGTTTTTATTTTCAATCATCTTCAATCGACACCACCAGAAGTATATTAATAACATAACCTGAATATCATTAAAATAAAGACAGCTCTATTTGAACACAAAGTTATTAAACCAACATCGACATTTCACCAGCACGATTGGTTGTAAGAATGATTGATAATGATTCATCTAATAGAAATTAGAATAATGATAATTGACAGTGTTCATGAACAAAAATAATTCTCCAAATTTACTCTGTATAATAGTCACTAAGTATGCACAGTGCTGGCGCAAATCTGAGAAGTCAACTATTGGCCGATATTAAACCAATGATATTGCCAACCGGATGATTGATAGGTCTATCAGCCAATCCGCTTGCACGAGACCCTATGAATTACTGCGAAAATCACAGCAAATCGCCCTTTGAAAAAGCCATGACGGCAAAATGCACCAGTGGCATTGCTGTATGTTTTCTTTAACACTTTTAATAGCATAATGTGACTTGAATAGCTGTAGTGCAGAACTATATGGACTAATATTTATAAGTGAACAATTATATGGAGTAATATATAAGAGCACTCTTCTGAGTACTAGTGAATATATAAAAGTACTTCCCTAAGTGCCAGTGAATCAAGTGTAATCGATTCAGAAATACTTTGGCTGCACCTGGAATAATCCAATAAGGTTCTGGGGGTAGATTATGGAGTAGCATAAGAAAGGGGATACAAAATAACCCCTTTATGCTCAGCTATACATTACACTGAACCTAATATTCACACACAATTATTGCATAGACCGCCATAGAGAAATAAAACAGAACAATATTCCAATATATTAGTACTTAACCATTAAGACTATTATTGTGTTTATAAATTCTTATTTTTTTTCTGTTCTCTTGCCAAATATTTTAATAAAAGTTAAGTTTTAATCATAACATGGTTCAAAATGAAAAACACAAATTAACTTTGTGAGTGCAATGATGTGTATTCTTTTTTCAGTTCTCAACCGAAATTGATTATTCATAAAGTAATAATATACTGCACCCCATCCTTAACAGATAATATCACAATCATTTCATTGTTTGACTATATATAAGGAAGACATTTCACAATATTAGTAGTGCTATTAGGCTCCAAATAGTACAGATTTTCAGGAATACATTGGGGGAGAGCAGGTAAAATAACTATGGTTAGTAATCAGCTGATTATTTCACCTGCGCTCCAGTTCAGATATCCTAAAAATCTGGCCTATTAGGGAGGACTGAGGACCAGAGTTGAAAAACCCAGGTCTACATTGAATATAGATATTGCCTGGGAATCAAGCTTGGTAGCCAAAGGGTTAAATTAGTTAATATTATGTAATAATATATTTAATTTCTGAACTTTAAAGGGACACTGTACCCAAAAATTTTCTTTCGTGATTCAGATTGAGCATGAAATTTTAAGCAACTTTCTAATTTACTCCTATTATCAAATTTTCTTCATTCTCTTAGTATCTTTATTTGAAATACAAGAATGTAAGTTTAGATGCCGGCCCATTTTTGGCGAACAACCTGGGTTGTCCTTGCTGACTGGTGGATAAATTCATCCACCAGTAAAAAAGTGCTGTCCGGAGTACTGAACCCAAAAAAAGATTAGATGTCTTCTTTTTCAAATAAAGATAGCAAGAGAACGAAGAAAAATTGATAATAGGAGTAAATTAGAAAGTTGCTTAAAATTGCACACTCTAAGATTGTGCACATATGAGATTAAAACAAAAATACTTCCTATATGTTTGTCTGATCACGGGCCAATCATCTTAGACCTCCAGGATAAGCAGCCTAAATTTAAGTTAAATCGGTTTTTTTTTCCTTCCTACTTAGCCTCTGACATGAAATTTAAGAACTGGCTTAGAGTTAAGTTTAATGAATATGCTTTCAATAATTCAGAATACAGAGACCGTCCTGCTATTTTCTGGGAGGCAGCGAAAGCTGTGTTGAGAGGCGAAATCATAGCCTATATGGCCTCATTAAACAGAAAGATGCAACAAAAAGAAAGGGAACTAACAAAAGCAATAACAAATGCCTATAACCGATTTCTCTTGGACCAAAATCCAGCCAACTGGGATAAATATATTAGTGCAAAAAGTAACAAAGATGATCTTTTATTGTATAGAGAAACCCAAAAAGAATTAAAATTACAAGCTAAATTATACAAATTTGGTAATAAATCGGGGAAATTATTAGCTAAATTGGTTAAAAGTGAAAAAAACCTTCGTTAATTGAGAGATTAGTTGTAGGAGAGACTGAAATTTTCAAACATGAGGAAATAGTGGAAGAATTTAAAAAATATTATCAAGAATTATATTCTGCTAGGCTCTCAGACTCAGCTCAAGCGGAAGACTTCTGGAGTAAAATCTCAGTCCCTAAAATCCCTAATGATATATCTGAAACTCTTAATGCCCAAATCACAGAGGAAGAAATTAAGAAAACTATCGCTGATCTTGCTCTTAACAAAACCTCCGGGCCAGATGGGCTGCCCAATGAATTTTTTAAAATTCTTTCCTCAGAGATATCAGTACATCTCTGTAAGCTATACAACTCCATGTACATAGATGGAGAAGAGATGACAAAATCTTTTTCATCCTCCTACACAACTCTGATACTCAAAAGCGGGAAGGATCCAACTTTTAGGGAGTCATATAGGCCAATCGCTTTATTAAATTCTGACTACAAGATTTTTACATCAATTCTTGCACAAAGGCTACAAAAAATACTAGGTAATATCATCCATAAAGACCAAGCCGGGTTCTTAAACTCCCGAAACTCTTCAGCAAAAATTAGAGAAATGCTGGTAACAGCAGAATATTTCTTCTATAGGGGGGAGGAGGGGAGGAGAGGGGACAGGGCCCCCCCAGATTTAGCGGTTATTTCAGTTGATGCTGAAAAAGCCTTCGACTCTGTTCAATATGATCATCTCTTTTTCTCCTTAGAAAAGTTTGGGTTTTCAGGAGGGTTTCTTGATTTTATTAAAAATCTATACAATCAGCCTCATACGAGTCTAATTGTAAATAACTTACTCTCCCCCCAGATTGTTCTGGACAGAGGAACTCGTCAGGGATGCCCCCTCTCTCCTCTCCTCTTCAACCTCTGTATTGAACCCTTGGCAATTGTGATTAGGCAACAACTTGAAGGCATTAAAATAGGGGATTATGAAATAAAATTGGCTCTATATGCAGACGATATCCTTATATATCTATCAAATAGCAAAGTTAACCTCCCTAAACTGCTACAAATCATAGACCAATTTGGCTCCTTCTCAGGCTATAAAGTAAACACTACCAAGTCAGAATTACTCTGGCTTAGGAAAAATAATTCCTCCCCCAGTAATCTTCCTTTTCGTCTAGTTAAAGATTCATTTAAATACTTAGGTATCAATATCCCAAGTGAACCAAAAGATCTATATAAGCTTAATATTTTACCAGTCATCTCAACTTTCAGAGAAAAGCTTAGAAATTGGGAGAGTCTACCACTCTCTATCTCTGGACGGATAGCATTATTCAAAATGGTTCTTTTTCCTAAATTACTATACGTTTTGCAGAATACAGCAATAATGCTTCTGGAAAGAGATGTATGTTTAATAAATAGCATGCTCAGAAGATTTATCTGGCAAAAAGTTAGACCCAGGATCTCCCTAAATAAACTGTCATCTTCAAAAATTTATGGAGGCTTTGCCCTACCAGATATAAGGCTGTACAACTTGGCTTTCCTAGCGCGAATTATAGCTGATTGGACTCTCTCTAAGGATTATGTGTTAAATAATAACCTTGAAGAGAAAATATGTTATCCATATTTACCAACAGCCTTGCTACACTGTGAACCCAAAGATTACCCAGCGAATATTAGACCACTTAAAATGTTTCTCAACCCCTTAAGGGCCTGGAGAAGAATCGGAAAGCTCATAGATATAAACTGGCAGGTGTCACAATATCTACCTCTAATAGGTAATCCTAAATTTCAGGCAGGCTTAGATTCATCTGTGATCAAAAAATGGCACTCATTAGGATTGAATAAACTTATATACTTTGTGGATCAAGAGAGAAAATGTATTAAATCATTTGATGAACTTAAAAATAATTTCAATCTCTCCAACAAGGAGTTCTTCGCATACCTACAGTTAAGGCATTATATTGCAGACTTGATGCGAATAACTAATTGGCGTTGGGACCTAGGCAGATTAGAGGACTGGTTTACACTGGTCAAAAACGGGCTGATGTCTATTACCCCATGCTACCACTTATTGGGAGATGGCAAAGGGAAACACCTTCTCGAAAAACTAGCGCAGGTCTGGAATCTAGACTTAGCGCAGGACTATATCGATAGTCAATTCATAAAAAACTCCATTCGTAGAGTGTCTCAGGCTACAATATTTGCCACCTGGAGGGAGGCCCATCTAAAACTTATACATAGATATTATTATACCCCCGAAAAAGCATTCAAGCTTAAGAATTCAAACTTTGACAAATGTCCTAAATGCTCTAAGATGGCTGCAGACCTGAAACATATGATTTGGGACTGTCCACGGATTAGACAGTGCTGGTCTAAAATGGAATATTGGGCAAAGACATCACTTAAAATCTCTCCTCTGGATCTCTCTCTAACCCAGGTTATATTCTGCTTAAATAATCAAAAAGAGTATAGGTCCAATGAGTACTTAATCATCTCTATTATCTTAGCAGTCAGATACCTAATCTTTAAAAAGTGGAAGTCAAGAAATATACCAACAATATCAGAAATTAAGAACTTTCTCAAAAAACAATGTATCCTAGAGCAGCGGGATACCAACATTGATAAGGAATCTGACATTAAGCTTTTTTTTAAAAAATGGGCACCACTCATTAAATCACTTACAGAGATAGAAATAGATCAAATAATATTTCCCTTTCAAAACTCAGAGATAGTACTCTTGGGAATATGGTAGGGGAAGATGTATTTTGAATTCTCTCCATCTTCTGTGCAAGGTGTGTGGAGGGGGGGGCTCCCCCTTTTTTTTTTTTTTTTTTTTTTTTTTTTTTGGTCGTTTTATTGTTGTTTAGGGAAAACAACAAGGGGGGGGGAAACGGGGGAAAATACATTTCAACAGGAAAATAAGTATGGATTGTTTATTGTCAATTTAGTTTAGTGATTTATCTATCTTTTTTCTTTGAAACTATATGAAAATGTATAAACCTGTTGAAATACAATAAAAATTATTTAAAGAAAAAAAAATTGCACACTCTATCTGAATTACAAAATAAACATTTTGGGTTCAGTGTCCCTTTAATAATGTCTTGTCAAGCTCCTAACCATTGTTCACGCTCTCCTAAAGAACAGATTTTTCCAATTTGCTGGTAGATCTTTTATTGTGAGAATGCTTAGCACAACAGCAGCAGAGAGTGTGGCTAATACGCTGGTCCTGTCATTACAGTTACAGCCCATATAAATAGATACAATGTGTGTCTGTATTTATCATAGCATAGAGACATAATATCCCTGTCTGAACAATTCAGTATGTCAAAACATGCACTTTAAAATGAAATCTGAACCAGGAATCCCATGGAAATCATCTGACATATCTATTTCTGTCTCACTGCCAAAGCCCACAGGTATAAAGCATTGTAGCAGGTGTTTTCCTAGGTGAGTATAATATAATACAAAACAGTGTAAGTACATATTTTAATGTCACATTTTCTGCACATACCACTTGTTGGTACATGTTTGGTGGCTGTGTGTGTGTGTGTGGGGGGGGGGGGGGGGTAGTAGACAGTGAAGCCACATCCCTGAAATTAGTTTTTGCAGGTTGGGAGCTAGTGCATGATACAAGGACAATGCAATAGAACTTTGGAGCCGATTTATGAAAGTGCGAGCGGACATGATACGCTGTCGGCATTTATCATTGCACAAGCAGTTCTTGTTAACTGCTTGTGCAATATCGCCCCCTGCAGATTCGCGGCTAATCGGCCGCTAGCAGGGAGTGTCAATCAGCCCGATCGTATAGGATTGATGTCCGCAGCATCAGAGCAGACGGTCAAGTTATGGAGCAGCGACCGGACAGATAGCTCAGCATGCTAAGGCACTGTGGCTGAGCTCTGTAGCAACCCAAGGGTTGCAGGTTCGATCCCTGGCGAGGTCCACTCAGCCTTTCATCCTTCTGAGGTCGATAAAATGAGCAGCGCCTTGAGACCCTTACGGGTGATTAGCCGCACTTTACAAGTACCACATACATTCATTTAGACCGCTGCTTCATAACTGCTGTTTCCAGCGAGCCTGAAGGCTCGTGGGGAAACAGGGGTATCAAGCTCCGAATAGAGCTTGATGCCCCTGTTCGGCCTCTTTGTCTGAACTTCAAATCAGAAGTACATATTTTTCTGACAAAATTTCAGTTATTTCAATTTCTACTTCTCCTGTATTACTCGATAGCCATCAGCCAATCACAAATGCATATACTGTACGTATATTCTGTCAATTCTTGCACATGCTCAGTAGGAGCTGGTGACTCACAAAGTGTAAATATTAAAAGACTGTTCACATTTTGTTAGTGGAGGTAAATTGAATCATGAAATTTTGACTTGAGTGTCCCTTTAATAATTACTTGATAATCTCCAACAATTTACAGAATGATCTGCTAGTGAGGTCCAACAGAGAAGTAACTATATCACTAAAGGACTCAGACAGATAGGATAATGAGCATTTGGTTTTTGGATTACAAAGTTGAGAAATTAACAAGCAAGATATGATTTTTGTGTTATTTTTACAAGGTAACAATAAAAATGTCAAGCTTGAGGGGAATTAAAGGCAGAGGAATTTAAGGTATGTGATACTAAACCATGTTTTCCTTAACAGTTATGAGTTACACATGCTACAGGGTGTGCAGAGAGGAACATGCATTGTGCTTCTGAACAGCAGATACATGTGCTCCTATATACCACAATTCATGTTCCTCTCTGAACACCCTGTAGCATGTATAACTCAGAAATTGTTAAGCATTAATTAATGGAAACAGACAATGCTGTAAATAGAATAATTCTGGAAAATATGGTGAATTCTGATTAGTATTTATACTATTACAATTTCTCTATGTAAATGCAGCACAATTTAATAGTGCAGCTTAAATGCTTTGAGCAAGACTGAAGTGCTGTATAAATGTTATGTGATTACTAAAGTGTTTCTCAATTCCAGTCCTCACACCACACTAACAGGCTCAATTTTCAGGACTACCTTCGGTGATAACCATGGTTACTGATCAGCTGATTATTTCACATGTGCTGTAGTTCGGATATCCTGAAAACGTTTATTGAGCATAAAGAGACAGTCTAGTCAAAATTAAACTTTCATGATTCAGATAGGTCATGCAATTTTAAACAACTTTCCAATTTACTTTATCTTCAAATTTGCTTTGTTCTTTTGGTATTCTTTGTCGAAAGCTAAACCTAGGTAGGCTCATATGCTAATTTATAAGCCCTTAAATGCCACCTCTTATCTAAGTGTATTTTGACAGTTTTTCAAAGCTAGACAATGTGCCACATAGATAATATTTTGCTCACTCCCATGGAGTTACCTAGGAGTCAGCACTGATTGGCTAAAATGCAAGTCTGTCAAAATAACTGAAATAAGGGGGCAGTCTGCAGAGGCTTAGATACAAGGTAATCACAGAGGTATAAAGTATATGAATATAGCCGCGTTGGTTATGGAAAACTGGGGAATGGGTAATAAAGGGATTATCTATATTTTTAAACAATACAAATTCTGGAGTAGACTGTCCCTT